>NC_057798.1:60749716-60750352 GCF_018294505.1 Triticum aestivum
GGCGCGGCGGCGGCGGCGGCTGCTAGATCGATGTCTCGCGCGAGAACTGGAACGAAGTGGCGACGATAACTGATTTTTCGTACGTGGAGTATATCTAGGGGGAGCCTTTAGTACCGGTGGAAGCCATCAACCGGTACTAAAGGCCAATTTTTGCCAGCTCAAGCGGCGGGAAACGTGGGCCTTTAGTATCGGTTGGTGGCTCCAACCGGTACTAAAGGGCAACACATTAGTACCAGTTCGAGCCTCCAACCGGTACTAATGCCCGTGCGCTGCCACCCGCTATGCGCTACGTTTAGTCCCACCTCGCCGAGCGAAGGGCAGCCGCACTGGTTTATAAACCCAGTCGTGGCTGCCCTTTCGAACTCCTCTATATAGCAAGCTTCTGGGCCTAATTAGGGCGCGCTGCCCTGTGAGCCTTCTGGCCCTACTGGGTATGTATTTGCACACCCAAGGTCTGGCAGGCCCACCGGGCAGCGCCCCAACAAGTTTTTTATAATTTTTTTTTCTTTTCTGCATTATTTACTTTCTTCTATTTATTTTTGAGTATTTTTTTATATAGTTATTTCTTTTCTGCTTTATTTTTTTCTTCTATTTATTTCTGAATAGTTTTTTTGCTGTATTTAGTTTCTAAGTGAA
>NC_057798.1:60754343-60755225 GCF_018294505.1 Triticum aestivum
TGATTTTCATTTCATGGTCATTTTGTAAACGATTGAAAAATAGCAAATATTTTTTTTTCTTTTCTGCTTTATTTTTACTTCTATTTATTTCTGAATAGTTGTTTCTTTTCTTCTATATTTATTTTCTTCTATTTATTTCTGAGTTGTTTTTTTCTTTTGTTTTTTTCTTTTCAGCTATAGTTTTTCTTCTTTTCTGCTATTTTTTCTTTTTTGCAAAACTTGATGGTCAAAGTCTGAAGTTATAACTTAAAAAAAAAAATGTCGACATGCAATTAGTTTTTGCCATAACAGAAGAAGTCCGGAGTTGTAATAAGTTATTAAAAATAAAAAAGAGGTGCAATGCTCGTTAATTTGCTTCAAGCCATTCGAAATAATGTAAACTGCACTGCGCATAGCTCCATGCAGTCTACCGTATTCCTAAAGGCTTGAAGCTAAGCAACGTGAGCATTGAGCCTCTTCTTCATCGTCTCTGCACTCAGGGCTTATAAACCGCTTCTAGTCCCTCTCACTTCGCGAGGTGGGACTAAAAAACAGCTTGCCATAACCTCATTAGTACCGGTTCGTGGTACGAACCGGCACTAAATGGTGGTGGTGGGGCCATAGCCTGACCGCAGGCTGACACAACCTCTTTAGTACCGGTTCGTGGCATGAACCGGTACTAAAGGTTCGCCACGAACCGGTGCTATTGATCGCCGCCACGAACCGGCACTAGTGTACACATTAGTGCCGGCTGAAATTCCAACCGGCACTATTGTGCTTCACATTTGACCCTTTTTCTACTAGTGGCTGTGGCCTGGTGGTACGTGTCTGCTGCTGCCCTCGAAAGGGCGCTGGTTCGAGTCCGCTCTTTTGCACAACTTTTTTTTTTATTTTTCAAAATAC
>NC_057798.1:60755543-60761808 GCF_018294505.1 Triticum aestivum
CCTGGTATATTGGTTTTAACTAATAAAATATTAATGCATGTCATCAAAAATTAGAGCGTTGTATTTGTATTTAAACATAGTTTTCACCAATACTACTTTCCGTGACAAGCATTAACATTTTGTTAGTTAAATCTAAAAATAAAAATTTAATATAAAATACGAAGGGATTAATAAATCAGGACGGAGGTACAATCCTACTTCCACTATGGGTAGTCTAAAAAGACCTATTATTCGGTTTTTTCAGTACGTAGTGTGTGGATGAACAACAAAACGCGATCGTGCAAACCATCACGATCTTGTAGGGAATCTCCGCTCCCAAGCGAGTCGTGTAGGGAATCTCCGCTCCCTAGCGAGTAGTACGTATCCTTGGCGCATCGGAGACGACGACGAGACGGGCGGTTCGTTCCGGACGACAACCAAACTTGCCCTGCAATTATGCGGCTGTCTCGCTCGCATAGCGATCGACGCCAGTTTATAATAGTATATTCCTTTGGTCCGTGCCGCATGCGTATATCTAGTGCAGTTTATCCCCAGCCTTCTCTCGAGGGAGCTCAAGAAAATAACAGGCGCCATGACCATGGAGCAAGCAATTTATCTCGTCTTGGCTCTCCTCCTGCCTCTCCTGCTCCTCAAGCTCATCAGGAAGCGCGGCCACGGCGCTGGGCAGCAGCTGCCGCCTGGCCCCTGGCGGCTGCCGGTGATCGGCAGCCTGCACCACCTCGCCGGCAACCCACTGGTCCACCGCGCCTTCGTGGACATCGCGCGCCGGCTGGGCGACGCGCCGCTAGTGTACCTCAAGCTCGGCGAGGTGCCGGTGCTGGTGGCCTCTTCTGCCGAGGCCGCGCGCGAGGTCATGAAGACGCAGGACGTCACGTTCGCGACGCGGCCGTGGAGCCCCACCACCAAGATCATCATGTCCGATGGGGTCGGCTTGGCGTTCGCGCCCTATGGCGCTCATTGGCGCCAGCTCCGCAAGATCTGCATCATGGAGCTGCTCAGCGCCCGCCGGGTGCAGTCGTTCCGCAACATCTGGGAGGAGGAGGTGACGCGCCTCATCGCCGCCATTTCAGCTAGTGCCGCCGAGCCTGTCAACGTCAGCGAGCGGCTCGCCGTGCTCATCGCAGACATGACCGTACGCGCCATGATCGGGAACAGGTTCAACAGGCGGGAGGAGTTCCTGGAGGTGCTCCAACAGGGGGTTAAGATCATAGTTGCCATGTTTCCGGTACGGTGGGAGCAAGGAACGGGAACGAGGGACGAGAGTCGGTGGCTGAAAAAAATAGGGTACAACGAGGGTATACATCTCTTAGACGAATTTTTTATAGTGGGGACGCGATCCAATCCATTTGGGTACGATGAACCCGGTACGGTATCATGGGTCGAGGAACGCAGTTCTTGAAGAACGACGACTCCCTGACGGTCAGCATTCCTTGTTGTTAATGGATCCCTTGCAATTAATGGACTTGAGAAAGAATGAGGAGTTCTTGAGAAAAGAAACGACATCGTGAGTAAATTATGCCTCACGTTTTGGCTGTTGGATCCTGAAATCTGAATCGAGGAGCAGGCTGCGGGGACGCCGAATCTTCATCGAATCGTACCGAATCCGACCTCGTTCCCGAATCCGATTCCGGGTCGATGAATCGGGATCGAGGGACGGCCTACCGTTCCCCGTTTCCGGCTACTATGGTTAAGATCCTTTCGGGGTTTAACCTCAGCGATCTCTTCCCCTCCTCCTGGCTCGTCGGCTTTGTTAGCTGCTCCGCCCGACAGGCGTGGGAGAATCACACCAAGAGCTTTGAGCTCATCGACTGCGCAATCAAGCAGCACCAGGAGGTGAAGGCCGCCGCCGCCGCGTCCAACGGCGACGGGAAGGAAGGGGAGCAGGAGGACCTATTGGACGTGCTCCTCAGGATATAGAAGGAAGGCGGCCACGACGTCCCTTTTACCATGGGAGCCATCAAGTGCCTATTAGTGGTAAGCTATCGCCCGACTAATTGTTTTCATTCTATAACTAGTAAATTTTAATTTTCTTAATTTGCATGATTTGCAGGACCTGTTTAGTGCTGGGAGCGAGACGTCGGCGACGACTCTCATCTGGGCCATGTCGGAGTTGATGAGGAACCCAGCCACCATGGCAAAAGCACAAGCCGAAGTACATAACAACCTACAAGGGAAGCCAAGCGTAACCGAGGACGACCTGGCTGACCTCAAGTACATGAGGCTGGTCATCAAGGAGACGCTCAGGTTGCATCCGTCGGTGCCCCTGTTGTTGCCGCGCGAGCCCACTGAGGCATGCAACGTCCTCGGCTACGACGTGCCGACGGGCACCACTGTGTTTGTGAACACGTGGGCGATCTGTCGGGACCCCAAGCACTGGGATGCCCCGGTAGAGTTCAGGCCAGAGCGGTTCGAGTCCGGCAAAGTGGACTTCAAGGGAAACAACTTTGAGTACACACCGTTCGGGGCAGGCCGGAGGATGTGTCCAGGCATGCTGTTCGCGCAGTCTAGCATGGAGCTCACCCTTGCCGCCCTCCTCTACCACTTTGACTGGGAGCTTCCTGCCGGAGGGGAGTTGGACATGGAGGAGGAGATGGGCATCGCGGTCGGTCGGAAGAATGACCTATACCTGCATGCTAAAGTCCGTGTGCCTCTTAATTAGCGCCTGCTTCAGATGTCTAATAGTGGATGTGATCGACTAAGTTGGCTAGATCGAACATTCCAGCTGCATATTGCACACAAATTCCTTGAACATTTTGTTACCAGGGTGTCATGGTGGTAATCATAGTAATGTTTGTATTGTACTGTTTTCATGATTTATTAAAAAACCAATAATATGTTTTGTATTGATTATCAAATATTCCCTCCATCCCAATATAAGTGTCTTAACTTTGTACTAGCTCTAGTACAAAGTTATAATAAGTTTGAGACACTTATTTTGAGACGGAGGGAGTATGTGGTTTCCCATCATCAATCTGATTTTCTTTGTTTGATATTATGAGCTCAAAATAAAATTTCCAAGATCTACTCCTCGTGTGAACTCCCTTCTGGTAGTTTCGTCCACGTTCGCCACCCTACTGAGGGTACTGGCGGTTTCTCGTGCCCTCAACCACCTGATTGGAGAATCTTCAAAAAAAAAGTGGAAATGCCATCTTCAAGAACTATGGGCACAAGCCAACAGCCGACTAAGAATGTGTACTTAGTGTCACCAAGACGTCTTCGAAGGACTCTTCAGCATTAGGATCTTCTTCCATGTTTGGCTAAGTCAACAAGCAGCATGAGTGTATCAAATGTCACAAGCAAAACCAAGGAGGATAAAATTTGGCAGGCCTCTAGTTTAAAAACCGAGTGATTTGGACTTTCGGAGATCTAATTTTTCAATTGCAATAATTCCAGTAGTTTGCAAACAGTTTTGAAAAGCCTTTTCCGTACCCAATACATAGGTACTCTCGACATTCAAATGAATAGTAGAATGCCTTAGATTAATATACCCGTGAAAAGTAGGAGAGAGAAGAGAAATAGAAAAAAAAACAAAAAGGGCTTTTATGTAATATCAAACTCTCTCTCTCTCATGCATTATAGGAAAATGGTAGTGTAACATGGGCTTTGGGTATTTTCAAGGGTATATTTTATAGTGCAATACTTTATTTGGTGGTGTGATCCCTCCAGTTGGTGGGGACCATAGACTCTCAGCCTTTGTTTTTATGGACTAGTAGCCAAAGTTTGTGTTTCAAAAATTTACACCTTACATGCTGGAACCGAGTAAGGCATAGCGTGAAGATTGACATTTGGTAATCTGTTAACCAAAGACCATTTTCTTATCGAGGGTCTGACATTGCCTACTGATAGAACATCATTTATATTGGTTGGAGAAAGTCCATGTTAGGTGGTTCAGCTTGCACCCCAGAAGCATACGCCATGAGGTCTTAACCCCCTTACCAAAAAATGTTGGTCGCACCCAAAGACCATCTCTACACACGAAAGCGAACGCCCCATATAGATCCAAAACATGGCTATGTGGATATAGAGGTCGGCGGTGGAAAATTAAAGCCACGTACTCCGCTTCGCAAGAAAAGGCGACCAGAAGGACATGCAAGAAATAAGTGTTGGATCATCTCATCCTCATCACAACAACAACATTTGTCAAAAAAATTTGTACACATACGTATTGCAAGGACGGTCGACGGAGCATGTGGATTGGACGATGTATGTAGCGTTACTGAGTTTCTAAATAGGATAATATGGCCTTGTCTAGTTTTAACAAGCCGGTCAACAGTCGGCCACAAAAAGGACATGTAAGAAGTAAGTGTTGGATCGCAAAAAGAAAAAAAACATTCTGGAATATAAAACGATTATTGTATTTGGTTTACACATGTAAGCTGAGCATAGAACTCGGCTTACAAGACACGCGTCAGCCCCTGGGAGCTCCTAGGACAAAATGGCACTACCAATATAGGTTTAAGCCGAAAGCAAGGCACACGCCTTACATATAAGCCGTGAGCAGATAGATGTTCTCGGCTTACATATACACCCTGCACAGAGGAAACACGATCGGCTTATTCTTGGGCACTGGCGGCATGTGATTGCTCCCAAAAGGAAAATTAAGCCGACTATTGTACTCGGTTTACACATGTAAGCCGAGCATAGACCGTGGCTTTACAAGACACGTGTAAGCTCCTTGGAACACTTAGGAAAAAAGGCATTGCCAGTACAGGTTTTAGCCGAGAGCAAGGTACATGCTTACATATAAGCCGTGAGCATATTGATGTTCTCGGCTTACATATATCCCCTGCATAGAAAGGAAATACGGTTGGCTTATTCCTGGGCACTGGAAGCCCGTGGTTGCTCCATGCACAAAAATTAAGCTGAGAGTGCCACTCGGCTTACAGAGGGCCCACGTGGTGCCTTTATGTTACCAGGAGCCAGGGTTTTAGTTCAGAGAGGGATTAATGACCAGTTCGTAGTATTCCTTCCAGTCCTTTTTAGTTTGCATATAAGTTTTGTCCAAAGTTAAAATGTCTTTACTTTGACAAGACTTGTAAAAAAAGTATCAACATTCTCAATGCTAAATCAGTATTGTTAGATTTATTTTGAAATAGAGTTTTATGGAATATATTTGGTATTATAGCTGTTGATATTTTTTAAATATATATTTGATCAAATTTTACAAAATTTGACTTGACACAAATGTAATACGCCGAGTAAAAAGGATAGGAGGGAGTACTAAAAGACCTGTGGTTGTGGGTAATTAGGGCATGTACAATGGTTGATAAGATAGTCTTATTTTAAGTCTTGCATGTAATTTAGAGATAACAAAAAAAGATGTCTACAATGGGTCATCTCTTGGTCTTATCTTCAATAATTAGTTATTCCTAAAAACGTGGTGAGACATATTATGCTAAGAGATCACCTCTTATCTTTTCTTAAATAAGAGAAGACAAGCCCTTTCTTATGATTTCTCTCTCCTCCACCTCATCATTTATCCTACGTGGCATTGCTAAGATAGAACCATTGTACATGCCCTTAGGATATGCATGTGTCCTGCTACACCAGACACGGGCGGCGGTTGGGTTTTTCACTAGGTAGTGTGTGGATGAACGAAGGGGCTGTTTGGATGACGCCCGCACATGCCCTGCCAATCCCCGGCGTGCCAATATTTTGGCGATGAAATCCGCCGCCGCCGTTTCGCCCACGATGGGCGTGAAAACTGAACTCCTGACCGAGATTTTGACAGACAAACGATTTTTTGGCCTTGATCCAAAAGACGAGACTTGCCTGCTCCCCCGGCGTGTGCTCATCCGTGCTCCCGCGTACGTGACTTGTTTTGATTGGAACAAAATAAGGCCCGGCCTCACCCTTTAAAATCAGGGGAGGGAGATGATTAGATTAGAAAAAAAAAGGAAAAAAGACAGCCGTAGAATAAAGTGGGAGCACGGATGGGAGCATGGGAAGGAAGCAGGCAAACCGGATCCTGATCCAAATAGCAGCCCAAGCAAGTGGTCAACGCCAGAATTTTGATAAGGCGCCGCTGGGCTATCATCCAAACAGCCCCGAAGACACGGTCGTCCAACCATCACGATCGTGTAGGGAATATGAGCAGGCTAGTGAATTCTGTCTTAGCGAAAGCGGGATTCTCCCCTCCTCCCCTCCTCCCGCGACGCTCCCGCGAGCGTCCGGGAGGAAACCCTAGCGCCGCCGCCTCTCCTCCCCTCCTCCTCTCCCCCCCCTCGCCGCCGCCGAGGGGCGCGAGCGGGCGAAGCCCGGTCGC